>NC_063060.1:35898503-35926003 GCF_018812025.1 Megalobrama amblycephala | reverse complement strand
GTCAAAAAACATTTTGGACTATATAGACACACAGAGACATCAAGAATCAGTGTATAAATCTCAACAACGGTGACATGCTTCATGCTGTCATGGATGAGTTTTATACTATGATGGCTCCCAGCATGCATTGCATGTCACCGTTGTTGAGATTTATACGCTGATTATTGATGTCTCTGTGTGTCTAAAATGTTTTTTGCCAAATATAATATTAAAAATATATGATCTCAACCGTGCTCAGTCTCTTGATCTAGTTTCAGCAATAAAATATTTAATTGTTTATAATGACAAAGCACACTTTTGATCAAGTACAAACCTTGGTATGAAATCTGTGGATTTTTGATGATGACATAAGTACAGATCCAACATATCAATCCCAGTATTTCTTTTGGCTTTTTTCACCATAACAGCTGTGTCTTACAAACACTGAGTTATGACAGCCAGAGAAACACTAATGTTAAAAGTCAAGGTCAAGAGCCCAACTAAAGCAAACACTTTCCACCATGATGGTGACATCAAACTTTATTATTTTCAACAGTATCTCCAGTGTAATAAATACAAATAAATGTATGGCCCATTGTTGCAACTTTGAGTAAAAAATGCTTGAGAAATTTAAGGCAGTTTCTACATCATGTGAACAAGATTTTTAACATGACTGAACGAAGTACTCAATTTGTAAAATTGAATTACCAATCCTCAAGATTTCTAAGTACTCTGTACTGTGTGGTAGCTAGTTTTATCAATTCAAAATGATGAGTTTCGGTAATCGGTTTCCTTAAGTTTTTTATGTAAACCCAACAGTTTAATTAAGCTTTCTAAGTAAACTCAACTAATTACATTTTACAGTGTTGGTTTATATCATATCTCACTGATAGACAATTTTTTATTACTGTCCATAACTTCAAATCTTCTTTGTGTTCTCTCTCTCTCAAGGTGTCCCACAAGGCTCTGTTCTTGGACCACTTCTGTTCAATATTTATTTGTTATCTCTTGGTCACATTATCCGTCATGGTCTCAGCTATCATTTTAATGCTGATGACCTGCAAATTTATCAGCTCACTCCATCTCTGCTCTTCCTCTGGACTTATTGAATGCCACTTTCGTAATATTGCTCGATTGTGACCTGCTCTCAGCACTGAAGACACACTGAAGACACTGAAGAAACTCTAATTCATGCTTTGATAATCTCTCGTCTCAACTACTGTAACTCGCTTCTTATTGGGCTGCCTGCTAAAACACCCAGATTACAATATGTTCAAAATTCTGCATCAATCAAGTCAAGAAATCTGATCACATTACCGCTTTGCTCTATAATCTACATTGGTTACCGGTTTCTGTCTGCATTAAGTATAAAATTCTCTTGTTATCTTTTAAATGTCTTTATGGACTTGCTTCGCATTATTTATCTGAACTGCTGCACTATTATTCTCCTCCTTGCTCTTTTCGGTCATCTGACTTAAAACTGCTTACTGTACCTTGATTTCGTCTTTCATCAATGTGTGGTAGATCATTCAGTGCTGTGGCTCCGAAACTCTGGAATTCTCTTCCACTAACTCTTTGTGACACCTCTACTATATCCTCATTCAAATCACAACTAAAAAACTTATCTTTTCTTACAGTATTTCTAGCACTCCTCTGTATAGTGTTTTGCTGTTTATGATGGAGGTATTTATTTTTGATGCTGTGTTTATCTCCTTGTACAGCGACCTTTAGCTTGGGAAAGGCAATTAAGAAATAAAACGTATTACTATAATTATTATTATTATGTGTGGGGTTGCTTTTCATCCAAGGGAGTGGCTCTCTCACAGTTCTTCCCAAAAACACCGGCAGGCATAAAGAACGACATCAAAATGTCCTGCAAGAGCAAATTCTCCCAACGATCCAGGAAAAAATTTAGTGATGATCCATGCATTTTCCAGCATGATGGAACACTGTGTCACAAGGCAAGAATGATAATGAAGTGGCTTAGAGATCATTAGGCTACAGTGAAATTTTGGATCCATGGCAACTCCCTGGATCTTAATCCCATAGAGAACCTGTGGTCAATGCTCGAAAGACATGTAGACAAGCAGAAGCCCATAAATTGTGATCAACTCTGAGCACTAAAAGGCAAGAATAGATCGCTGTTAGTTAAGATTTGGCCCAGAAGCCGATATCCTGCATCCTGCAACACTGTAAATATTGACTCTGCACATATTGAATATTTTTGTCAATAAATGCCTTTGGAATCATATGAAATGTGTATCACTGTTTTCCATAGGAACATTGTGAAAAAATAATCTCCAAATACTGAAACTTTGTGAAATACAAAATTTGTCAGTGCCAAAACTTTTGGCTACGGTTGTATGTTCTCCTTGCATATATTTGTAATGCTGTTCTTGTTTTTCTTTTTAAATTAATTTGCAAAGAAGTCACAAATCTGTTTTTGCATTGTCATCATGGGGTTGTAGATTGATGTGAAAAAAGTCATTTAAAGCATTTTAGCATATGGCAAAAAGTGAAAAAATTAAAGGGGTATGAATACTTTTGCCAGGCACATGTATATATAAAAAACATCAATGCTTAGAAAAGAGAATCTAAATTTATAGGAATTCAAAACAATAAAAGAATAGGTTCAAACACATCCCAAACTCTTTCATGTATAAAAATATCTGTATATTTAATGAATTGTGTGACAGAAACAACATTGACATCAATTCATTACTTTACCTGTGTGGGAGAATTCTGAAAGGTATTTTGAGTTGTCCTAAGAAACTAAGGATCGTTGGCAATGGCATACACATCAGAGAGGCATCAAACGTGTTCATGCAGAAAAATGTCTGGTGGCAGACTCGAGCAGCGCTGAGACATTACAAGTGACTTTGATAAAGTTAATACTCCACGCCGCGCTACAGTGGCACAGATACACTGACAGCCAAACTATTTTAGGCAACACAAATAAAGAGCAGGTCAACTGCGGGTGTGTGGAGGGAACTGTCAGCTCGCAAAGACAATTGGGCTTGATGGAGGAGCTGGTCCCAGCTGGGTGTAGGAATACCGGGGAGATGGAGAGATAGGAAGAGATGGAGAGACTGGAAAGAGAAAAGACAACACAGATGGGGGAGGAATCAGGGAGAGGATCAGCAGGAAACAGCTGAGGCAGAAGGTACGGTGATCCATCACATCCTGACTAACTGGCTCAGGTGCTCCACATCCTCCCAGACATGTTAGATAAATGATGGGCTCTTGGGGCCAAAGGGCTTAGAAATTGTAGTTTTAAGTCCCAGTAGATTAATACGACCTAGTGACCAGTCATTTTGGATTTTTCAGGTTTTTTGGGGGCAACCGGGTTAAAATAAAGGAGGAACTATGCTGATTTGACAGCGCTGGCCACGCTGCATTTTTATTTAGCTGATCTGCACACAAATCTGAGGGCTGGAGGAATAAAATGACCTTCAGAACGGTGAACCAGTGAGCGTGCTGCTTTACTTAAAGCAGGGCTAATAAATCCTCCTTACTGATCTCATGGGGATGTAAGAGCCCATCTGACAACAGTCACCTCATTGTGTCCTAAAGACCTCCATAAGACATAAAAATGGACCTTTTTTCTTCCTGAAACACACAGCATTGGGTTAACACAGCTATCGATCAGTTTTTTCCTTCCGCAAAGAGTCACTGTTGAATATAAATTACTGCATGACCTCTATGTTTAACATATTAGTATTCAGTCAGCAAAAGCCTAAGGAGCAATTCAAGGCTTTGCACTCTATGGAAGAAAGAGAGATAAAAAGGTGACCTTTCATTCTTCTTGAACATCACAGCATCCTAACAGGGTGTTGGGGGCTTTATTAGTAGTTGCTCTGAGCTGATGATTATAAAATAAATAAATAAATAAATACGATCAACCAGTGGTCAAATAATGACCTCTTAAGCTGGTATTGATCTCACACAGGATCTTGGTGCTGTTCTTGTGATTCAATGAAACAGCTTGAAGGAAAATCCCAATCAAAAAGTAATTAACCTACAATGTACTTTGTATGGAATCTATACACTATGATATTGAATGATCTATGCCAAACCAAGGGATCAGATTAATCTTTTTTTTTTTTTTTAAAGTTTGATCCTGTTCTTTCTCTAAATTCACCTACACACAACATTCATTTACAGTAATTCATTTGTCAGAAACTTTTATCCAAAGCACTTATATTCATTGTCTGGTATTCATTTTATCAGTTTCTGATATGTGAATTGAACCTATGAGCACGTACTATGTACAACCAGTTGAGCACAGGAAACAACAAACATAAGACCTTCACAGAAAGTTAAAACAATGAGATAATTGAATATTTGGTATTTAATTTGATATAATATGCTTCATTTAGAATATTTTATTTCTATTTTTAAATATATATTAAAACATAGTAAAATAATATATAATTAAACAAATATATGACAATTCAATTAGAATTATTAAAGAATTATAGAATATACGTTAAATAAAAATGTAAAAATGAAGAAAACACACTTAAAGCTACAGTCTGTAATTTTTGCCTCTTTATCGCCATCTCTGTTCGAAACCTGCAATTGCAGTTATTTGCGGAATTATCATCTTTACGTGGGTTGTGGATCAGTACGGCTCCTCAGTGCGGATGAATCTAATGTTTGCTGTCAGTCTCCAAACCAGTGTGGATAATGTACTTAGGAATCACAGATTCTGCGTCTTGGAAGTATGACCAAAATAAGAATTTTCACTGGAAAATAAGTAACAAATCTGCCACTTTTGTTCTGACCAACTGAGACAAAAAAAAAACCCATTACAATAAATCGCACTACGAATGGTGATTAAATGTAATGATCGCTTAGCTCGGATCACATCATACCATGCAAATTATTATTATTGTTATACTTTGTTCTCAAATTGTTAATGTTAACAACATCAGCATTGCGTGACTGTGTATATTTAGTGTGTATTAGTGTTACCTGTATATTTCAATTTCTGTAGCCACTCCACAATCCGAAGTCTTTTGACCTTTCTGGATTACAATCCACCATCAAAACAATAAATGTAATTATTTCAGCTGCTGTGAGAAAAGGCTATAAATGACCTGCAGCATCCTCACATGATTCAGTCTACTAGCTGGGACTCCTTCTTTATATAAACAGACGTGACGTAATGATTCAAAGATGAACGGCTTCATGCTTCATGCTTGAATTTCCTGCGGAAACCCACCAGTTCCACCCAAATTATAAAACATTATTACAAGCTTATGGTTGTGAATCAAGCTAAGGTAAGGAGATAGGTTTGAACATTGGCTGGTTATGTACTTGCTCAAAAATTGATTTTGGATCATTTTTAACCCAAAAAAAAGTTACGGACTGCAGCTTTAACGAAAAAGTAGAAATAACAGTAAACAATAAGACAATTATTCAATTATCTAATTGTTTTATTATATTATATACTATATTTCTACTTTTTATATTTTATACTTTATTCATTTTTATATTTTATTTCTTATTTTATTCCACAGTTAAGTAATTTATACAATTTTAATATAAACAAAATTTCTTAAAATAATATAATAAATGACATTTCATATATATATATAAATAAACACTTTATATAAAAGTAGAAATGCAACATTACATAATATTTTTTCAATAATAATAATATTGCAGTAATAAAATTACTGTATAAAAGTGAGAAAAAACTTCTTTGAAGCTGAGCTGAGCTGAGCTGCAACCTGTTTTCATTCAGTTTCTCTGAACGCAGACAGACATCATGAAGCGAGGGGAGGACGACAGTGATTGGCGCTGAGTCAGCAGGAGCCGTCTGGTCACCCCAGAGAGGCAGCGAGCCTCAGACTGTCAGCACATTCTCACTGCCTCCACTCCAGATCTGTGGACTGAGAGAGATGTAAAAGCATCCCTCTGCTGCTATAACTTCAGTGACAAGTGCTTTAACAGGGGTTGAGGTGCTGCGGTGTGACCACTGTGTGAACTTTACAGGCCGGCAAAGCCCAAACAAGCACACTAACGTAATCCAACACTAGGCAAACTGCTATTGTAAATCATGAGGTCATTACATGCTCATCATTGGAGCTAATTCTGTACCGGGTTTAGCCATTACAGCCACATTCATCATTCTCTTGCAAATTATATACAAGTGACAGGTGCCTCATTCCTGACCCGACTTAGCCTCAGCTTCGATTCGGCCAGGGCCAGAATAGTCAAACTCAAATTGACCCAAGCGTTTGCTGTTGAGTCAGCACACTAAAACACATTAAGGGTTAATTTCATTAGGGTTTATAAAAGCATCCAGGCCAAAGAGCTATGGTGAAGAGGGAAAGGTCAAGGTGATGTTCCTCCCGTCCTTTTCATTCAATATTTTAACATCAACCAGGGCATCAGTCTGCATGTTTGATTCTGACATATCCATTAACTAATCCTATTTTACAGTGCTTGATTCTGATTGGTCAATCGCAATACTCAGTGGTCAAATATGTTTGAATAATAACTAAACTGTATTATGATTTCCTATATAGCTGCACTATTTTAATGTCTCTATTTAATCACTTTTTTCTCACATAATAACATAATAAAACTCAACAATATTTCAAGTCCATGTATTTATTTGACAAGTAGCAGGGCAATAAGCAGGACATTTTAGAGTCAGCCGGTCACTGTAACAAAATAAACCCCTAAAGGGGTTCAACCTGATCACCCTGTCAGGGTTTATTTAGTGATAATGACCAACTGACTGTACATTAACCCTTACATACCTTATTAAAACAAACGTAACAGTCTTGTGGAGGTTAGATTTGTAATTTTAAATTGTACGTCTCTGTAAAGGCGCCAACACTCCCCCTGCAATAATAATAGACAGTAATTCATCATATGAGGGTCTCCAGGAATACTAAAAGAAAGAGCGTGGAGATGAAAACTGAGCCGAGCGCGAGACGAGAACATACAGAGGTCAGGGCTGTAATCATCTGACCCGATCAATAATTAACCAAGGTCACCTTTAATGACGCCGTAGCAATGTGGCATATATTATTCATACAAACCTCTATGAAAAGACAAAGGTGGAGGAGAGACTGTGAAAGTGAGACTAAGATGATGGCTGGACAGAAAGTAATTGAGAATTAGTAGATGGATCTCTCTCAGGAGACGTCGTTTATATACTCTTGTTGGTCACATAAAAGGAATGTTGTGTACATAGAAAAATCTGAACGGTGTATGTGCTCTGTGATGAAGCAAATTCCTCCATAGTTCCCATTCAATGAATCGCCACACGTTTGGAACCTGTAATATAACTGCAGTTCACTCAAATGCCACAAGCGGTTCAAAGAGACATTCATCTTTGAGGAAGCGTAGTGAGCCAGTCTCCGCAGGAAGGTGCGCAGCGAGAGAAGACGGAGTGAAAAATGCCGACAGTTGAGCGTAGCGGGACCTCTCGCGCTGCAAGGCAAAAGAGAGAAAGTTTGGGCCAAAGTGGAGTCTTTGTTCATATCCCACGTGGCAGAAGGGGATTTCCTTGTTCTCCCTCACTCTTGACGCACATTCACTACACTAAATACACAGGAACAGATAAGTGATGCAATGTCAAGCAATCCAGAGGGATCAAGGCTGCCAAGAATAGGAGCAAGTCATGCCTCTGCCGGCACCCTGTTAACCCTGTGATGAACCTTCATTCAGCAAAATCTTGATTGCACACATTTTGCAATGTATTGCCTCAGAGAAACATGATAAACGGGTTTTGTGCAAACAAACTGTTTTCCTGAAACGTAATGCAAATCACATTTCGCATCTTGTAGTAATTGTTCTACTATTGAATTACTGTATATACACTACCATTCAAAGATTTGGCGTCAGTAAGATTTATGTAACACATTCCATGGCTAGCTGTGCATTAAAGGGGTGGTTGATTATGATTTCACTTTTTTAACTTTGGTTAGTGTGTAATGTTGCCGTTTGAGCATAAACAACGTCTGCAAAGTTACGACGCTCAAAGTTCAATGCAAAGAGAGATATTTTCTTTTAAAGTATTCTCTGTTTAAGGACTACAACAAATGGCTGGTAGGGACTACAATGAGCTTCTTCCTGGGTTGGTGACATCACTAACCCTAAAATTTACATAAACCCCGCCCCCGAGAACACACAACAAAAGAGACGAGGCCATGTTGGGCTGCTTTAGAGAAGAGGAAGAGTTGTTGTAGTAGTGTTGTTACCATGCCGTCATTTTACGTCGGACTGCTTTACAAACGAGGGTCAATTCAACGCTGGATTTGCACAAAAGATTAACATGACGGCACATGCTAGTCGATGAGTTGAATCAACTCCACAGCAACTACATAAATTTATCCACTAACCATTCAGATGCATTCTTGCATTGTAACTTCTTCTTGAGTCTCTCCATCAGTGTCGGCTCCAGTTTGAACAATGTAAGGCTGAACACCGTTACTGACAATCCTCATTTTGGCTGCGTGAGATTCTCCAGCTTTGTTGTTGTTGAGAAACTGAAGCATGAGCTGTTAAAGCTCCACCCTCTTCTGGAAAGCTGCTGGGAGCAGCAGCTCATTTGCATTTAAAGGGACACACACAAAAATGGTGCTTTTGCTCATTCAAATAGGGGAAAATTTGACAAGCTATAATTAATGATCTGCTGGGTATTTTGAGCTGAAATTTCACAGACACATTCTGGGGACACCAGAGACTTTTAAAATATTACATCTTGTAAAGGGGGCATTATAGGTCCCCTTTAAATGTTATTAATGCACGACGTGGAGGCGAAGAACCACCCGACACAAAGCATTCAAATCGTTAATGCACAGCTAGCCATGGATTATGATATTTATTCTTATTAAAGCTGCTAATGTAGCTCAGTCAAGAGCAGTGAGTGATTTTCTGTTTTTCTTTTGTTTGATTCATATCACATATACTGCATTAGGTACTGTATATTACGCTGCTTTCACTTTAATACACAGATCTAATATACACATGCGATTTCTTTACTTGCTGTTTACTTTCGACATAACCAACTGAACTTTGAACTTTGTGTTTTTGACATAACCTTGTGCGTATTTGACAGTTTAAGCGCAATAAGACGTTAAAGAGAACTTAGTTTAATATTCATGCGATGATATGGCTTTAAAACACATGCAGATTACAAACGTTCATGATGACGAAGAACTGCAATGTCTCGTCAGCGTGGCCACAATAGAGATGATAATCAAAACCAGATGTTTTAGTTTTTGGCAGAGTATCCGAGGCACGAGCTGTAAAGGCTCCGCCCTCTTCTGGAGCAGCCAGGGGTACAGCTGAAACTTATATTACATCTTGTAAAAAGGGGCATAATTGGTCCCCTTTAAAGCTGTTATTGATGTTTGCAAAACAATATTTGATCTGAAGGGTAAAAAAGACAGTTATTTCTATCAGTTGCGACTCGTATTCTGCATTAATATAGAACGTGATTAAACTGACTTGGAACTACCTGTGTATTAAACGGTTTAAATACACACCTTCCAGCCAATCAGAATTGAGTGTTCAGACAGGCCATGGTATAATATTTTTGAAAGATGTCTCTTACACTCACCAAGGTTGCATTTTTTTAATCAAAAGTACAGTAAAAACTAATTAAACTTTTCCATTTTTATATATTTTAAAATGTAATTCTTGTGATAGCAAAGCTGAATTTTCAGCATCATTACTCCAGTCTTCAGTGTCACATGATCCTTCAGAAATCATTCTTATTATCAATGTTGAACAGGTGTTTAATTACTGGAAATCAGGACCTCTTTGATGAATAGAAAGTTCAAAAGAACAACATTAATTAGAAAAGGAAATCATTTGTAACATTATTCATTTCTTCATTGTCACTTTTGATCAAGTGAATGCATCATTTCATAAAAAAGTAGTATATATAATATTTAATTAAAAAATAAAAATATATATTTGCTACAAGTATAATTTATATTATATAAATATAAAATAATTTGTCTCTACACTGAAACCTCCTTTGTCTCATAAGCATACATTATATTTTCCCATGTATTTGCATATACTCTG
Source organism: Megalobrama amblycephala (assembly GCF_018812025.1). Taxonomy (NCBI): domain Eukaryota; kingdom Metazoa; phylum Chordata; class Actinopteri; order Cypriniformes; family Xenocyprididae; genus Megalobrama; species Megalobrama amblycephala. The sequence goes on along the minus strand of NC_063060.1, from coordinate 35,915,962 downwards.
ATTCTGGGTGAACTCTTAACTGAACTGTTTAAAAGCCAAACCGTCAGACAAATAACGCATTCATGCTGACCTACAAATAAATGCGCTCTGTGCCCTGTTCTCTATTAAGCAAGCTCTTAGGGAGAACAAGTTGTACACCTCTATATTTCACCATTTAACTATGATATTTGTGACCCATGAAAAACTGTTGGCCACACTCCACAGAGCCTGATCTAGAGGGGTGATTTCCGAACACTTCAAGAGCTGAACAGCAGCTATAAATGCTAAAGTGACAATCCATCTTTTTTTAATGACACTTTATCAATGCATCACATTCACTTCAGGGCCCTCATTAGTACATTTCTCTGAGCCGTTAGAACAGCAGGTGACAGCAGCACATTGTTACATCATGGTCTGCCTCCAAAAATGTGTTGCCACGTTGGCCTTATGAAATGAAGCAAAAACTGTACATCATTATTAGTAAAAGAGATCAGAATATATGGCCATCATCACATTGTTCTTAAAAAGCATTCCACCTGCTCTAATAGTGCCCAACTTGAGCCCAATTTCAAAGGACTTACTTCCCTTTGAAGTTGTGACTAAATATTTGCTGACATTGAGGGAGCGTGTGTCCTTTTTGGAGTGTTTGCTCGCTAGTTTCCACTGAACTGGCCTTCTTCAGAGAGCTGGTACACGTGTGCCTGGCCTGCTGCCCTTAGATAAAGAACAGACAGTGTTAGCGAGGGGGGATGGAAATCAAAGGGAAAAAGTGATAAGAGTAAAAAAAATGGGTTAAATGAAATCAGATGCAAGATACAACTGTACAGAATTAAGTAAAAGTTCACATAACAGCTTGACTTTTTTGCATGTCATGAAAACAAATACACAGGCTGCATGTGCCGGTTGCATCCGGGAGCCCCTTAAAGGATGTTTAACCTGTAATACTGCATTTAATGCTGAAATATGAGTTGTTGCATTAGGAGCGTGTGCTGAAATCCATACTTCTGTAACCATGAAGTACAACATGTCCCGTTATAGAGGTAAGAGACCACTTTACGAGGGAATTCAGTCCAATTTGAAACCTCCACAGAGGGTATGGATAGCTGATACACTGCCTAATCACTGTAAAAGAGGAAGCACATGACACTTGAACAGGAGGGTGGAAATATTTAGAACTGTTCTGCAAATTTGGATAATGCCTTCCTGGAAAATCTGAAAAGCTAACTTGTTAAGTTTGCAAATAAGAAATAAAAACAGTAACGCACACTAAAACCAGTGGATCTGCATTTATTTCATCATTCATAATGCATGCTAGTTTGTTTACACTTCATAAAGCTCTTTAGCTGCCTCAGATTCATGGTTTCTGTTACAGAGGCGGTCACATGGTCACGGTGGCAGTCGGAGAAAGAGGATTATGAGAGAATCCACTGACGAAACCGTCTAGCCAGATTGGGCGTGCCCTCCGTTGACCGCCCCCCCCCCCCCCCCCCCGGTGTTATTAGAGAGCCTGGCAGCATCCCACTCTCCCGTCATCCCTCACATTAATCTAAACAGAGGCTTCTCAATCCCCAACACCAGATCTGAAGCAATTCCATTAACCTGGGCTTTACCGAGGATCCACGAGAAAATCCTCTGCCCAAGAGGAGAAACGGCTAGTCCTGCACTTAAACCATCTCATTACATATCTACATTCACCTAATCATTAAAACATAAGGGCATTATCATCCCTACATTATTATAGATTTTTAAATGCATTCATAGATTAATATGCATGTTGTTATTATTATACAGTAAGGTCACTCTGGGGTTAAATGGTGCATACTGTGCACCTTTTCATTACAAAAACCCCTTGCTGGCTAGAGAAATAGAGCAGGGACCCCTGATACACATTACATAAAATGAGATAATAATAATTAAATATAATTTATAATTATTTATATAATAATAATTTGTTTTTAAATTATGTTATTATGACTCTGGACCACAAAACCAGTCATAAAGGTCAATTTTTTTTAAATTGAGATTTATACATCATATCAAGCTGAATAAATAAGCTTTCCATTGATGTATGGTTTGTTAGGATAGGACAATATTTAATAAATCTGGAATCTGAGGGTGCAAAAAAAAAAAAAAAAAATCACACTTAAAGTTGTCCAAATGAAGTCTTTAGCAATGCATATCCACTCACAAAAATACATTTTCGATATATTTACGGAAGGAAATAAAAAAAATATATCTTCATGGAACATGATCTTTACTTAAAGGCAGGGTAGGCAAAAAAATGTATAAAAATTTTTTTTTCAAAATTTGTTTAAACTTTATTTATATATCAATACATAATTAAAATGTAAGTACTCTGAAAAAGAAAGTATAAAAATCGAGTGTCTGTAGACCTCTCACGACTGTTTTAAAGACAGCTCATTATTTCCATTCACTCCACCCCCTCCCTTCTGGGCTCCTTCCAAAGCCACGCCCCCAAAACGCATGAACGTGCGACTCCGACCACTGAGCTGGAAGACGCGTTATTTACCTGAGACGAGCGGAGAGGAAGGAGCACAGTGCATGTAGTGACATCATGTCAGAATCACATGTAATAAAAATAACTTTATAATTATGAAGATAAACAAACAAGATGTATTTTAGTACTCACTATCAAGCTAGCATATTGATAGTGGTAAAGTTTAAAATATATATTTTTTGATTCGCTAACGAGCTAGTTATCTATAAGGCAAAGCTAAAAACAGGTTGCATGATACACGTTTTTCCATTACCATCATTTACACTGTGATGAAGATGAATTTCGTGTAAGATTCATAACATATACGTTGTTCTACAGATCAACAGAGTAACATACACTCAAATATCAACTCACAACTGCATTGCAGACACAAAATAATAACACACACATACAACAAAGTGTGTACGACACACACAGATACAAGATAAAGACATCAGTAAACATAGGTAGAGAATATAAAAACAAAACAGGCGAAAAAAAACGTGCAGGTAAACTTACAGGTGAACATGGTAAAAGAGTTAGACAGAGGGTAAAATTATGCACAATTCAACACTATAGCTATCATTATTTATCGTCTCTACTACGGCTCGCTAAGTATGTTATGTTAGCTATATTACGCAGCTAAGTGTGCTAATGACACATGCTTCATGAAAAAATAAACAAAAAAATACGTATGATCAAAATACAAAAAGAAAGATTTACCTGTCCAGCAGAAATAAAGCCATCAAGGAGTCACTTTTCAGCCCCTTGAAAAAAAAAAAAAAAAATCACATCGCTGGAAAGCCACGCCGATATTAACTCGCGTTTTATTTCTTTGTTTATCCAAAGACTTTTTGTTCATTGCCTTTTCTTGTACTGTTACTGTCTTCCTTTTTTTGCCTGGTTTGCCTTCACTAACTGCATAGGCCGATACTGTGCATTTAGCTTGCTGTTTCTCTGCCATTGTTTTGGTATTCCTAGGATCCATGCCTCTTGGATTCCCCAAATCAAACGTGCGCGCGCAAGTACATTGTTGGCAAAAGGGTGGTTGCCATGGTTGCGAGAGAGTGACAGCCGCCTAAGCCAATCCTATGTTTCGTCCCGGATGGAAATAATGAGCTGTGTTTAATACAGATTAAACGGTCTAGAGTCACTCGATTTTTATACTCTTTTTATCAGAGTTCTTACATTTTAATTATGCATGTATATATATAGAAAGTTTAAACAAATTTGGAACAAAATTTCTTACCTACCCTGCCTTTAATATCCAAATGATTTTTGGCATTAAAGAAAAATCGATAATTTTGACGCATACAATGTATTGTTGGCAATTGCTACAAATATACCCATGCGACTTATGACTGGTTTTGTGGTCCAGGGTCACATATTTATATGGATGGATTATTATTTATATATATATATATATATATATAGTACTATGCAAAAGTTAGTATTTTCACACAAAAAAATGGTTTAAAGTCAGTTATTTATATTTTTTCTGTAATGTCAGTAGGAAAATCAGTTTACATTTCCAAACATTCCTTTTTGCCATTAATTGTAATAATCCAGTGAGATTTTTTTTATGCACAAGGAGTTTGACAATATAAACATCACACTTTTTTATATATTTTAATACATGTTATACACATAAGTACAACGCAATATGTGAGGTAAACTTAATTTAATTTAGCTTTTCGTTCAAGTTAATGTGTTTGTGTTAAATGCATTTTTTTTTTTTTTCCTCAAAAATGTGTTATCTAAAAATACTTGGTTGTCCCCTTTCTGAAGACTCCTGGCTTAAGCTTTTATCACCATTATATCTTACCAATAATTAACATGGATACAGTCTTCTTTTGTGAGCAGTATGTGACATTCAGGCGCTCCCTGACCTATTTAACATCTCGAGTGCCATCTCTATGATTTGAGTGCTGTTAATGCCAGCGTGACTCACGATTTCAGCAGGATGGTGATCCCAGGTAAGAGCCTCATGTTCCCTGCCTCATACTGCCTAACTGTGGTTCAAGTTCAGTCCAGTCCTCTCCAGGTCAGGCTGTCCAGCTGTTATCGCACAGGATGGCCTCTGCACCGTATTCCTCCCTGGCAGGGTGAGCGACTGATACGCCACCTGAATTCTAGAAAATAAGTAAACGTGTGTGTGTGTATGACCTGAAAGTACAATGTGACCTATAAACACAACTGAGTAAAAAAAAACTGTCTGTATACCCTAATACTGAATCATGTAATTTAGCAATGATGGATGACCAACCTCACTTTATGTGATTACTGTCAGACAGCAAAACAAAATATTCGACAGCTTTAAAGAAAGTGCGTAAATATAATCCAAATTAGGGTAAAGGCCAGTTTTTAATCTGTATATTGTAATGTCACATATATTCACAATACATGCTAAATAGGCAATGCCTGACAATATGGAAAAAGGGACAGTGAGATGCAGATGGAAACATTCAGGGTTGCTGATTTTATTCATTCATTTAGCAGATGAGAGAAATTCAATTAAGAAGATGGAGTGCACTGGCCTAAGGCCAGCAGAGGGAATTATCACAACCATTACAATACGCTTTATTGTGACGCTCTCTGCTTGTTTAACAAAATCACAAAAGGGCTCATCACAAGTGATGAAGGAATTCTAACATGTACAAACAACCTTAGAAAACCACTCACATTAGTTTCATTCATCATGATGAATACTACAAATCAGATCATGTAAAGGGATAGTTCACTCAAAAATGAAAATTACCCCATGATTTACTCACCCTCAAGCTATCCTAGTTGTATATGACTTTCTTCTTTCGGACAAATACAATTGGAGTTATATTAAATAATGTCCTGGCTCTTCCAAGCTTTATAATGGCAGTAAATAGAGGATGAGATTTTGAAGCCCAAAAACAGTGCATCCATCCATCATAAAAGATATCCACACGGCTCCTGGGGGTAAATAAAGGCCTTCTGAAGAGAAGCGATGTGTTTGTGTGAGAAAAATATCCATATTTAAAACTTTAAAAACGAAAATAACTAGCTTTCGAGACGGCCGTACACATCGATTTATGGCGAAAGAGTGAACTCTGACCCGACACATGACGCAATGACGAACGAGGAAGCGCAGAGGAGAGAGCAAAACAAAAAGAGAATTTTTATCAGAGGATTTTGATATAAGAGAAGAGGAGCTTGAGTTTGTTGCCCAGTCCTATTTGTTTAAACTGTGAGAGGCATCAAAGCTTACGCTACTCTTACGTCGCGTCAGAGGTTACTCTTTTGGCGCAAGTTGACGTGCGTAAAGTTTTTAAAGGTGCCCTAGAATTAAATATTGAATTTATATTGGCATACACTGAGTGCCATCTCTATGACATACAGTGAGTCTCAAACTCCATTGTTTCCTCCTTCTTATATAAATCTCATTTGTTTAAAAGACCTCAGAAGAACAGGCGAATCTAAACATAACACCGACTGTTACGTAACAGTCGGGATCATTAATATGTACGCCCCCAATATTTGCATATGCCAGCTCATGTTCAAGGCATTAGACAAGGGCAGCCAGTATTAACGTCTGGATCTGTGCACAGCTGAATCATCAGACTAGTTAAGCAAGCAAGAACAATAGCGAAAAATGGCAGATGGAGCAATAATAACTGACATGATCCATGATATCATGAGATTTTTAGTGATATTTGTGAATTGTCTTTCTAAATGTTTCGTTAGCATGTTGCTAATGTACTGTTAAATGTGGTTAAAGTTACCATCGTTTATTACAGTATTCACGGAGACAAGAGAGCCGTCGCTATTTTCATTTTTAAACACTTGCAGTCTGTATAATGCATAAACACAACTTCATTCTTTATAAATCTCTCAAACAGTGTGTAATGTTAGCTTTAGCCATGTAGCATAGCCTCAAACTCATTCAAAATCAAATGTAATACATCCAAATAAATACTATACTCACATGATCCGAAGCATGCATGCAGTATGTATGACAAACATCTTGTAAAGATCCATTTTGAGGGTTATATTAGCTGTGTGAACTTTGTTTATGCTGTTCAAGGCAAGCGCGAGCTCCGGGGGAGGGGAGCGGGAGATTTAAAGGGGCCGCAACCTATATATCGGTGCAAAGTTAATGATGCCCCAAAATAGGCAGTTAAAAAAACGAATTAAAAAAAATCTATGGGGTATTTTGAGCTGAAACACATTCAGGGGACACCTTAGACTTATATTACATCTTTTAAAAAGAAGTTCTAAGGCACCTTTAAAGTTTTAAATATGGATATTTTTTCTTACACAAATGCATCTCTTTGCTTCAGAAGGCCTTTATTAACCCCCTGGAGCCATGTGGATATCCTTGATGATGGATGGATGCACTTTTTGGGCTTCAAAATCTCATTCTCTATTCATTACCATTATAAAGCTTGGAAGAGCCGGAACATTATTTAATACAACTCCAATTGTATTTGTCTGAAAGAAGAATACAGTCATATACACCTAGGATGGCTTGAGGGTGAGTAAATTATGAGGTAATTTTCATTTTTGGGTGAGCTATCCTTTTAATGACATCATTTTGACATCTTTGTCCAGCTCTGTACAGCAGGACAAATGCAACAAAGCTTCTGAATATGCAGAATAGTTTAAATGTTTGGCAAAAGAACCTCTCAGCCAGTCTGAACACCTTTATAATTCAGATTCCACAAATACTGTCCTCATCTGCAACTCCAATTGCACTTAAAGGAGAAGAGAAGCAGCAGAAAGAGAAGTGGAAAGAGAAAGAACTAAGAAGAAGGAATAAACGTTCTCCAGCAGAGGAGAGTGCGCTCAGTATTTAAGGTTTTTCCTAGAGGGATTTTTCCTAGAACTCCACTCTGTCATTTGACAGAATGTACAGAAACTCAAATCAACCGCAGCGTCTGGTTAGCAGAGTCTGTATTAAAAAATAAAAGACAGCAACTGATCCTGATCGTCTGTTTATTTTCATTTCGGCCTTGAGACATTACTCCACGTTTCGCAGCGCTGACCTGAAAAGCTCCACCACCACAGAATATTTTATAGTACATTACAGCACAGCTGTAGCGCAGACACTGTTGCTCAAGTTTCTCAGTAAGCAAGAGATTTCCCTATAGAAGTCTTTAAAATCCTCATTTTCAGCGTCCTTTAGACTCGTGCTCTCAGTTGAATTACGTCAGAGAGGGGGATTCACATGGATTCAGCAGCTTAAAACTGTAGCCTATATAGTTATGGATCACTACATCTCAGACACCACAGCAATTTATCTTTATTATTGAATTAAGGCCTTCAACTTCAGCCAAATCAAGTAAGATTTTGAGCTGGAAAATATATCAGGCTGCATAAAAATCCCTCAAATCTTCATGGTGCGCAATAGATCGTTTTACATCATTAAAATTCACATAATTCACAACCACACACGCCGTTGTTATCGCTTCCATAAGCGTTTTTTTTTTGGTTGTTCCCATAACAACAATCCACAATGGGTGGAAAGCCGTGACAGGAACGAATTAGCGAGGGAGGTGTGATCCAAAAAATTTTCTTTCTTTCTACTCCCTTTTACTCTACTCCCTTTTACTCTGGTTTTTTTTTTTGCGCCTTTTCAGTTTTTTCAAACTCTGTATGTGCTGACAAGCTCTTCATAAATGTTAACTATTTTGTGGCTTATGTCCTTTTCTTTTTACATTCTTTCAGACAAGCGAGGTCATTGCGAAAGTACAAGGCCTTCTCAGCATTCCAACTAACAGGAATTTCATTTATCAGAGATTACATAACCCTTCTCCATCTCACAAATGGAGAAACACTGTTGCTCCTATGCAACAGAAACCACAACTGTGTCCGTCATGAGAGTGATTTCCCACAGCGAGCAAATAACAACAAGCTCTGACCACATTCAATCCCCGGCACCCAAACACATCCTCCTATCATAATATTGACTTCCTATCTCAGTAGTTTCCAAATGGACACTGAGAGAGAGGAGGTGGTTTCCACTAGAGATGGATGTTTAGTCTTCTTAAGCAGACATATGACATCACAGCACATTACAGTAACAGTTGATGAGAAAGTGGTCACACTTTTAGCAAATTAAAGGGAAAGTTCATCCAAACATGAAAACAGTGTAGTCATTTACCACCCTCACGTTGTTCCATCCCCTGTATTTTATTTATTCTTTGAAAAATAAAAGTTGGTGTTTGGAAGAATATATACAGATGATAACTATATTAGCATAGCATCCACACCAACTCATGATAATGTTCTGTTTATTATAAGGACGCTGCAGTTATGGTGTCTGAGGCATTAAATGCTTGAGCTGTTTAAAATCAGGTGGATTCTGATTGGCTGTCAATGTTTTTATCATTCATCAGCTTGGAAAAAATCATTCTGAAAGTAATTCCAATGACATTCCTCTGTGTTGCCATCATTATAGCTGTGGTGTGGACTAATCAACACACCTATTTGCATAGAATTAGAATGATTATTAAAACTTAATAGTTGTCGTTATCGTGCTTGGTGTGAACAGGCCATAATTCACCATGTAAAAAATAAATTCAGCTTGAATATTCTGCTTGACATCTCATTTTATGTTTCATGGTAGAAGAAAATAATTCTGGTTGGAACAACAAGTAAAACAAAACTTTCCTTTGTCAAAAAAGGCTGTGGAACAATAGCTATGTTTCCATCCAAAGTTGCAAATTACCTTGTGCGCAAATTTGGAATATCACATAAACCATTTGTGAACAAAGCACTGTTTCCATCCAGTGAGTCAGAGAACAAAATCGTCACTTCCTGATAAATTGCAGCTAAATATCATAGAAGCCATTGTATATAATAATTTTTGTATATAATAAATTATTTGCACCTCAGAACGCACATACGAACTGCAATAAATGCTGCCATGTTAGCTTGCATTCAGATGTCTGGTGTTTGTGAAGTGTACACAGCAAAATCTCCGGAGTTAAATCAACTCTGCTCAGAGTACATATGGTCCCTCTCTAAATAGTGTTAAAATAACACTGAAGCAGAGTTAAAGTTAATGAGATAATTAAGCAATTAAGTAAGTGATGATCGTGCATTAGTGATGAACACCTGCTGTTAACAAGCAGAATCACTGAAGAAAAGAGAAACACAAGAACTACAACTGACTTCAGTCACAGCCTTATTAATTGCTTAATTCTCATTAACTTTTACTCTACTTTAGTGTTATTTTAACACTATTTAGAGAGGGACCATATGTACTCTGAGCAGAGTTGATTTAACTCTGGGGATTTTACTGTGTAATTGTGTGAGGCGCTTCCGCTTAAAGTGATTATACCGAATCACTTTAAAGGGTTAGTTCACCCAAAATTACTCACCCTCATGACGTTCCACACCCGTAAGACCTTTGTTCATCTTCTGAACACAAATTAAGATATTTTTGATGAAATCTGATGGCTCAGTGAGCCCTGCATTGACAGCAAGATAATTAACACTTTCAGATGCCCAGAAAGCTACTAAAGACATATATTTAAAACAGTTCATGTGACTACATAACCTTAATGTTATGAAGCGATGAGAATACTTTTTGTGCACCAAAAGAGAAAAAAACTAAATAATTACTTTATTCAACAATATCTAGCACTCGTCACTGAACTAAACACTGCTTTATGAATCTTCGAAGCTTTACGAATCTTTTGTTTCGAATCAGTGGTTCGGAACATGTATCAAATTGCCAAAGTCATGTGAACCATTGAAATTTCGAAACACTTATGACGTAACAAAGCCTCGTTTACTGAAATCACGCGACTTTCATGCTCCGAACCACTGATTCGATACAAAAGATTCGTAAAGCTTTGAAGCTTCATGAAGCAGTGTTTTGAAGTCGCCCATCACTAGATATTGTTGAATGAAGTTTTTTGGCACACAAAAAGTATTCTCGTCGCTTCATAACGTTAAGGTTGAACCACTGTAGTCACATGAACTGTTTCAAATATGACTTTAGTAGCTTTCTGGGCATCTGAAAGTGTTAATTGTCTTGCTGTCAATGCAGGCCTCACTGAGCCATCGGATTTTATCAAAAATACCATAATTTGTGTTCAGAAGATGAAGAAAGATCTTACAGGTGTGGAACAACATGAGGGTGAGTAATTAATGACAGAATTTTCATTTTTGGGTGAACTAACCCTTTAACGACAGACTTTGCTCAGGCATTACAGAATGACCAAAATAGCATTTCTGAAGCTATGTCATGCGCTACACCACAAAGTCACGTTCTTTTTTGATGCGCATCAAGAAATTTATTCCTTAAAAGTGTTTCCATCGTAGTTTATGTGCATGTTTTCTTATCACATAAAAAATGTATCCGACTCAGTTGAGCGCATACGTTTTTTATGCACATTTTTAGAGTTTATGCGCATCTTGGCATTTCCATCCAGCATTTTTTTTTTAAAGTGATATCCCAAAATGCACATAAAAATAGGTGGATGGAAACTAAATGTCAAGCTAATGTCAAGTACTTCTGTTTTCCGTTAATCTTGATTTTAAAAAATACTTCGAAAAATTATACTACAGTTCCTGAAATCAAAGGTTGACTTTGGAAGTTACCATTCAAATGTTCAGTTCATTCCAGCCCTGATTTATATAACACTGTACATTGCTTTCCATTCACCCTGCACTGCTGATGCTGTGTCTAATCTTGAGAAGGAATGCGACCTTGTCTTTTGTCCTTGGTTTGCGCAGAGGACAGGTCCACTAAGCCCAATTTGGCCTTCCCTTGTCATCTATGGAGCAGATGCACATCAACAAAACTGGCAGGAAATCAGGCAGACAGAATGACTGATGACCCTTATAGGTCAAATAACAGTTTACCACAGTGATTATGTGGGTATGGAAGTGGAAAATGTACAAGATCTCAATGGCAAAATAATTTCACTAGGTACGCAAAGCAATGTTCAAGAAAATGATTGATACCTTTATAATATTGGCTGTGTCACATCACTTTAGTACTTCCGTACGATAGAGCATGAGGATCCGTCTTGCTCAACAAGGACACCATTTATATGCAAATCATCCAACTCTTAAAAACACATCACCACTCTAATCCTCAAACAAAGCAGGGAGTTTTAGTTATTTCTTAACATCAGCCCGTTATTTCCCAACAGATTCCTGTATGAGCTGAGTGATAACAAGTGTTTTTGCTGGTATTTGGGTTTGTCTGTGCAGAAGGAGCACTGAGATTGGCTTCTCAGGAAAGAGCCACAGCTGTTACCAAGTGGCTCAGTCCGACTGAGATTACTACAGACCTGTCGGCTCTATCAGAAAGGGAAGTGCTTTCTGTTGGCGAGATAACTCCAACACAGATCCGTACAAAACTCTTCTCTCTCACCTATCTCAGTCGCTCATTACTGTTCATATCTGGGTGGGGAGCAGTGTTTTTATCTTCCAACGAAGCACAGGCCATCCACTGCTCTGTTCTGTCTGTTAGAGACGACACACAAACACACTATGGATGGGTCAGAAGGGTCGATTAGTCCGTTAATACCATCTATACGTTTATTTTTATTTTAACTGTAATATTTTGCACAACTGTCAGCACGTGGAAACTGTTTCTAAATTTCTCTATTTTAAGCAACAAGCAAGTGGTATTATTATACTTAACGAAAACTACTCTAAACTAATTTTTTTTTAATGTTAAAGGATTAGTTCACTTTCAAATGAAAATTACCCCAAGCTTTACTCACCCTCAAGCCATCCTAGGTGTACTTTATTCTTTCTGACGAACACAATCGTAGAAATATTAATAAATATCCTGACTCATCCGAACTTTATAATGGCAGTAATGCGTTACCAAACGGGTATGAGCTGAAGAAAGTGTCTCCATCCACATCAATCCATCATAAACGGCTCCTAAGGGTTAATAAAGGCCTTCTGAAGCAAAGCGATGCGTTTGTGTAAAAAAAAATATTCATATTTAACAAGTTATGAAGTAAAATATCTAGCTTCCGCCAGACCGCCTTCCGTATTCTTCAAAAAGCTTATACTCTACATCCTACGGCTTCCCTATTTAACTTACGCAACTGACGCGATGCCAGTTCCGTTTTTTCCGTAATTTGAATAGGGAAGGCGTAGGATGTACAGCGTAAGCTTTTTGAAGAATATGGAAGGTGGTATGAGCACTTTTATAACATATTGATTTGAAATGAAAGTTACAAGTAACTTTAAAAAAAATAAAAAAGACCTGTGCATTCGGTTACACTGTTATGCTTTCTGTCAGGCTGTTTTTGCACACAACAATGCATCCTGTGTGAACACACCCTAAGAAAGGTGTCTGATCGGAGTATGGTGCGCATGACCTTAAATCATGACCCTAAGACTAATTATATAGGACTTCCTTAAGTCGAACAGTCCTTCAGACAACATATCAACTAGTCCATTGTGAAATTACATTTTATGATGCTTTCAGTTTTCTAATTAGCACTGCGTTAGAACTCGATAAGAAAACTCCTAGGCTTTACTTTAGGTATCAGAAGGGTTAATTCCTTATAAAACAAATGTGACAGTAATTCTGAGAATTGCTCATGTGCTGAGGTTTTAGACGTGTGAAGGAGAGCACAGGAAACGCTGAGTATTTTTGAAGAACTAGGCCCCAGCGAATTCACTGTCATCTGTTTTGCCTCACACTTTCACTCGTTGTTTCTTGAACCTCCGCTGATGGACAAGAGGTTTCTTGTAAGAGAATCACTTTCTATGACAAGATGCAAATTTTTTTCTCCAAGGTGACAAAAATAGCGTAGGTTCATGACAGCAGTACTGTGTAGGGTGATTTACCACAGACTCAAACTCAGGAAAAAGAACAAGCTCCATGTTGAAGATGAAGATGACTCTTTGTGGGTCTACAGTCTTAATATTTTGTCTCTCATCCTACAAAGAAAAAAACAAAAACAAATTATTGTCATAAGCAGATTTCACTCAGTTATTTACACAGGATTCTGCTCATGCAAATTAAGAAAAATTAAGACAAAGATGAGTTGTTATTCCATCACTTTTTCACTGGTTTATGAGGAACTTCAAGCTGGAAAGAGGCTCTGAACTCATTGATCTCACAGCGTGAGCGGATGCTGCACAGTGATCTCACACAGGAAATACAACCCATCAAACTACTAGCATAGTTTTTAATCTGCCATTTAAAGACCCACAAGAGTTTCATTTCATTTTCTTCTCTTCATCATAATTTTAATACCAAAAACATGGCCACTAGGGGCCCTAGTGGAAAGCAACCTGCTCCAGGTCTCTCAAGATTCAAGCTTTATTAGTATGATTTTAAAAAAAAGAAGAAGAAAATAATAATATTTTGTGTGGTCTTGCCACAATCCTCACTTTTTATAAATCTGCTTTGTGATCAGGTTTACAGTATCTGGTTCTACTCTAAATTAAAAGCTATACAAGGAACTTAAAGGTGCCCAAGAATGCTTTTTCACAAGATGTAATATAAGTCTAAGGTGTCCCCTGAATGTGTCTGAAGTTTCAGCTCAAAATACCCCATAGATTTTTTTAAATTAATTTTTTTAACTGCCTATTTTGGGGCATCATTAACTATGCACTGATTATTTCAGCGCGCCGCCCCTTTAATTCGCATGCTCCCTGCCACACGAGCTCTCGATTATATTACAGCACATTTACAAAGTTCACACAGCTAATATAACCCTCAAATGGATCTTTCCAATTATGTGAGTAAAGTATTTATTTTGATGTTTATATTTGACTCTCTATGAGTTTGAGGCTGTGCTACGTGGCTAACGGCTAATGCTACACTGTTGGAGAGATTTATAAAGAATGAAGTTGTGTTTATGAATTATACAGACTGCAAGTGTTTAAAAATGAAAATGGCGACGGCTCTTGTCTCCGTGAATACAGTAATAACCGATGGTTACTTTAACCACATTTAACAGTACATTAGCAACACGTTAACGAAACATTTAGAAAGACAATTTACAAATATCAGTAAAAATATCATGCTATCATGGATCATGTCTGTTATTATTGCTCCATCTGCCATTTTCGCTGTTGTTCTTGCTCGCTTACCTAGTCTGATGATTCAGCTGTGCACATCCAGACGTTACTGGCTGCCCTTGTCTAATGCCTTTCATAATGTTGGGAACATGGGCTGGCATATGCAAATATTGGGGCGTACACCCCGACTGTTACGTAACAGTCGGTGTTATGTTGAGATCCGCGTGTTTTCCGGAAGTCTTTTAAACAAATGAGATTTACATAAGAAAGAGAAAGCAGTTTGAAACTCAATGTATGTCTTTTCCATGTACTGAACTCTTGTTATTCAACTATGCTGAGGTAAATTCAATTTTTGAATCTAGGGCACCTTTAATGGTAATTTTGATGACCTAGAGGTCATTAAATTAACCTTGATAACATAGATACTAATCAGACTTTCATAGATGACAACCTCATTCATTAAAGAAGAATGTGATAAACAAAGAAAAGCCACTACTGTTTATTCTTTTATTGTAGAGAGGAAAGATAAGCAGTTTCTGTAAATATTAACATGTATGTTAGCTTTCGTCCCTTTCCATGACAGATAAAACACAAAATAACTCAAATGACAAACAAATCCATTTTGTGTAATATGAAAAAGTAGAGGATACTGGTTTAAATTAAATAAATGAAATATTTTCACTGTGCTTTTACAAAGTATCCAATAACCATGATTAACCCAAACCACAGTTTACATGGCCCATGACCAGTTTATATGGCCCATGACCATTTACATCCAAGGTGTGACTAGCAATCAAACTGTATAATATTTAACAATCATTGCCAGTTTCAAAGCTGTTTGTGTACACGGATTACATTTCCTCTTATCCATTTAAAGGCCGGCATCATAATACACACAGAGGAAGAGCAAGTGACGCAGAGTCTTAATGTGACTAATAGTATATTCGGCTTAAGTCGAAAAGTCAAGGGCAGGAAAACAAAAACAAGTCACACATTAACATATATAATAAACCAACAAACCTTACGATCTTTTCAAAAAAGTTCCACCACAATAAAAATTTCTGGCTTGCGTGATCTGTGCATCAAAATCATCAAATGAAATATGAAATCTCAGCAGGCTGTTTCACAGCAAGAGTAGAGGAGATGTGACAGGGTAACAAACATTGGATGCTGCCTCAGCTTTAGAGAGTTTTATATGCTGTGTACTGTGTGCATGCACTCAAATGAACTTGCAAATAAACATACACACATTCACATGCACACAAAACATACAGGTATACCTGGCTAGTGGGGCAGGCAAAAATAAACACTAAGTCCTGTGAGAACAAGGAATCAGAGCCAGACTAGAATACTAGCAACCTTCTGGGAACCAGACACACACAGCCAACTATGCCTGGCAAAGGCCAACTTGCCTGAATCCTGCCAAAGAGGTCTGGCTCATGCCAGCACCAGAGCAGCAGCTCTCACTTAGAGCGAGAATTGAATATGGGGCAGGCAAGGGTGTCAGCCGAACAGAAAAGATCACAGACATGTAGAAGACACCCACCTACAGCCTCACTTCGGAGTGTGAAGAGAGCCCTAGAGAGGAGCAGATGAGTCAGTATGAGAGAGGTGCTATTCAACGCTCTGCCGCCCACTGGGCTTTTTCATGTGGGAGCAAACGAGAAATGACCGCTAATGAAATCATAGTGGATTCCCCACTTCTGAAGGTAAACAATTAATGTATATAAAGTTAATTGCACATATTCTAAAGAAAATTTGTGGTGTTTAGCTTACCAATGTACAATTCACACTATGCAGTGCTTACTTACTGGTAGGAATGCATAAGTTGATACTTTGTTAAAATAAAACAAAGAAACAAATGAAGATAGAAAAATCCAATATTGTCAAATAACTGATATGGTACCTACACTGTAAAAAATGACCGTGATTTTAACGGTAAAAGACTGTAAAAATGTGAAAAACTTAAAGGGTTAGTTCACCCAAAAATTAAAATAATGTCATTTATTACTCACCCTCATGTCGTTCTACACCCGTAAGGCCTTCGTTAATCTTCAAAACACAAATTAAGATATTTTTTTATGAAATCCGATGACTCCATTGACAGCAATGGACACTTCCTCTCTCAAGATCCATAAAGCTACTAAAAACATATTTAAAACAGTTCATGTGAGTTCAGTGGTTCTACCTTAATATTATAAAGCGATGAGAATACTTTTTTGTGCGCCAAAAAAACAAAATAACGATTTTTTAACAATATCTAGTGACGGGCAGATTTCAAAACGCTGCTTTTGTTTCGAATCAGTGATTCGGATCGCGTATCAAACTGCTGAAATCACGTGACTTTGGCGCTCTGAACCACTGATTCAATTCGTAAAGCTCCGAAGCAGTGTTCTGAAATCGGCCATCACTAGATATTGTTGAAAAGTCGTTATTTTGTTTTTTTGGCGTAAAAAAAGTATTCTCGATGCTTTATAATATTAAGGTAGAACCACTGTAGTCACATGAACTGCTTTAAATATGTTTTTAGTACCTTTATGAATCTTGAGAGGTGCAGTAACATTGCTGTCAATGGAGGCCTCACTAGCCATGAGATTTAATCAAAAATATCTTAATTTGTGTTCCGAGGATGAACGAAGTACTTACGGGTGTGGAGTAATTAATTAATGACAGAATTGTCATTTTTGGGTGAACTAACACTTTAATTGGTTAACAGAAAGTTTCCGTACTACATACGGGGAATAACTGCAAATAGATTTAAGCGTTATACGTTTAATGTAATTTTACAGTAAAATGCCATTAATTTGTTTTTTTTTTAATTAGTTTTTGAAAGTGGAAAAAGAACAAGTACTTGAATAATTTACACTAAAAAAACATAAATTGACATTCCCATAATTAATGTTTAATGCATTTTTTAATTTGGTGTGTGTTACCATGATGGTTTTTAGTGTTTGACTGAAGACACTGTGTGCACCTTCTATATATTAGTTTT